>NC_056732.1:527355722-527358222 GCF_019279795.1 Protopterus annectens
AAGCTTAGGAGAGCAGTTATAGTACTGTGGATAGAGCAGAAACTGTGATGTTCTTCGTGTTTTACTGTTGCAGTCTTTACATTTGGGTTATCTGCTTGCAGGTAGCCCTCAGTTGGCCTGATTATTAAAGTCTTGGGTCCTGCATTGGTTGCTGTGTCATCTTCCATGACAAAAGAATACTGCTGAATACAATCAGAAATGAAGACAACAGTTGAGCAGTTGAGCAAAAAGTCACCTTTATCAGACAACAAAGCTTTCAGGTATAAAACCCTTTCTCAGTGATTAACAATAGGTACAATAAAATCACCCATTTAAATACAAGCCCAAAACATCACATGACCTGCAGCCAAGGTCACATGATCAATTAAATACAAAAAATATTTAAAAACTTAAGAAAACTTAATACACAAATACATATATATAAAGATGTGTAAAGAATACATGCAAGAGAAAATTGTGCAGAATAAAAGTACATCATATGACAAAATATGAAATATATATAAAAAAATATGAAATATATAAAAAAATATATATTAATAAAATCATTTCAATTTAGTGTGTTGTATCTTAACTAACACAGGTTTTAATGAAACACCTGCATTCAGACCAGGGGGTATATCAGCTGATAACCTCACAATCCATTCATACTGTCTAAGGTCCAATAGATTACATAGGTCCCCACCTCTAATGAATACACTAACATAATCAATAACCCTAAACTTAAACCTATGAGTAGTTCCACAACATATAATGTGCTTAGACAAGGCATTAGTTTCACTGCCCCTTCTTATGTTGGATTTATGTTCTATAATACGTTCTTTAAATTTTCTTGTCGTTTTTCCAACATAAAAGGAGGGACAGGTTTCACATGTTGCTAAATAAACAACATTGTTTGTTGTACAAGTGGCAAAGCAATGAAATACAAACACTTTTTTAGAGACAGGATGAACAAAACTATTGACATGAGGTAGGTCACCATTAATACACTTAGTTTTGTTCATCCTATCTCTAAAAAAGTGTTTGTATTTCATTGCTTTGCCACTTGTACAACAAACAAAGTTGTTTATTTAGCAACATGTGAAACCTGTCCCTCCTTTTATGTTGGAAAAACGACAAGAAAATTTAAAGAACGTATTATAGAACATAAATCCAACATAAGAAGGGGCAGTGAAACTAATGCCTTGTCTAAGCACATTATATGTTGTGGAACTACTCATAGGTTTAAGTTTAGGGTTATTGATTATGTTAGTGTATCCATTAGAGGTGGGGACCTATGTAATCTATTGGTCCTTAGAGAGTATGAATGGATTGTGAGGTTATCAGCTGATATACCCCCTGGTCTGAATGCAGGTGTTTCATTAAAACCTGTGTTAGTTAAGATACAACACACTAAATTGAAATGATTTTATTAATATATATATTTTTTTTTTATATATTTCATATTTTTTTTTTATATATTTCATATTTTGTCATATGATAATGTACTTTTATTCTGCACAATTTTCTCTTGCATGTATTCTTTACACATCTTTATATATATATATGTATTTGTGTATTAAGTTTTCTTAAGTTTTTAAATATTTTTTTGTATTTAATTGATCATGTGACCTTGGCTGCGGGTCATGTGATGTTTTGGGCTTGTATTTAAATGGGTGATTTTATTGTACCTATTGTTAATCATTGAGAAAGGGTTTTATACCTGAAAGCTTTGTTGTCTGATAAAGGTGACTTTTTGCTCAACTGCTCAACTGTTGTCTTCATCTTCCATGACATCAGGTAGTCAAGGGTATAAAGCATACAGCCGACGCCATTACATCAGTCTTTCTTGCCGTGCGGTGGCCGAAGCAGAAGCAGTTCGCAAGTGCCGGTCGGCCGACTCCTGAAATTTTCGTTTTCGAGTTTCAGATCCGAAGTCTTCAACTAAGCCAAGTACCCCATTGGGATCCTTTTCCTTGCTCTAAACCAATGTCATTAAAAGTTAGCAATTGTATTTCTTGTGGAAAGCAAATACCTCATAAAGATTTTCATTCGTACTGCATTCCCTGCTTAGGCCCAGACCACGCCGTACCTCTCTGTCGGTTTTGTGCCTTATTCAAACCTTGAACTATTCATTGTCGGTTCATTTTCGCATTTAAATATTTTGGTACTCATTTCCATTATCCAGAATTGGCTTTGGTAAGCCACCCTACTACCGACAGTCCGAAAAAATGCAAAGATAAAGACAAAGACAGACCGCATACGTCCAAAGTTGCCGCCGACGCTTCTCCTAATCTAGTCGCCAGTTTGCCGGTACTCAGTGAGGTACTTTCATAGCCCCTGATACCCACTACTTCAGATTCGCAGGCCTCAACTGAGACCCATTCGGAGTCCAGTATGCCATGAGATGCTTCTTCGACTGTGGAACCTGCGGATGTCTCTATCTGGGATGGGTCTGGAGCCGCTGTGCAGGCACTGGCTTCTGATGGTGTATTCAGGCCTACTGACTTGCATATTAATCTGA